>NW_028296478.1:165000-200053 GCF_964197995.2 Scardinius erythrophthalmus | reverse complement strand
AACTGAAGTTTAATATGAACAGAAGCACAGAAACCAGCAGATGTAAATGGTGAGTTGAACACAATGAAGATAGTTGAATGGAACTTAGCTGATGAATAACAGTATTGTCCTTCACAGGTAGAGAACGGAACGAGGCTGATGGCAGACGTGGATGAGCGTCACTGACGATGATAGCAGGTTCGTGGAACGGGATCGGAAGACGAGGATGGCAAGTAAGTGGAACAGGTAAGGATCGAGGTAGAGTCTGTGTGTCCATGGAAAGACGAGATCAGACAATGAAGAGTGGTGCAAGTGAATGTATATAGTGAACAGGTGACGAGGTACAGGTGTGGTGATTAGTAATCAGGAGAGAGTGATCGAGTGGGTGGAGTCTGTAGATCTGGTGGAGCCGTGACAGTACCTCCTCCTCAATGGGCGGCTCCTGACGACTGGGTGGAAAGATGACGACAACGGCGACGAGGTCTACCACGACCCCTGGGAGCTGGACGATTTGGGTGCTCGGTGTGGAATTGGGTAAGGATTGCTGGATCGAGGATACCGTCACAAGCAACCCAAGATTGTTCTCCTGGTCCAAAGTCCACGCAGTCGACGAGGTACTCTAATCTGGCACCTCGTCATTGTGAGTCCAGAATGTCTCGAACCCGGTAGATAGGCTCCTCTTCGGCAAGGTTGGGAGGAGGTACGTCGGCATCACCAGAATCTGTGGGAGGAGGAGAGACAGGTTCAGTGTGAGGTTTTAGGAGTGAAACATGGAAGGAAGGCGAGATTCTAAAGTGAGGTGGTAACTTGAGTCTATAGGTAACTTCATTGATCTGCCTCTGGACGGTGAACGGTCCAATGTATCGAGGACTCAGCTTATGGCAGGGCAGGCGAAGACGGATTTCCCGTGTAGAGAGCCATACTTTCTGTCCTGGTTGATACAGTGGAGTGGAGGTGCGACATCAGCTTGATCAGTTTTGTGTCTCCGCACTGTCCGTTGGAGATGCACGTGAGCTGAGTCCCATACCCTCTCGCTCTGCTCAAACCAGTGGTTGACAGCTGGAACCTCCGAGGGCTCACCCGACCAAGGAAACAGCGGAGGTTGGTAACCAAATATGCACTGGAATGGGGTGAGCCCTGTGGTGGGCTGGCGAAGAGAGTTTTGTGCATATTCTGCCCAGTGGAGGTATTTGCTCCAGCTGTCCTGGTTCTGGTGGCAGTAAGACCTCAGGTATCTCCCAATTTCTTGGATCTTGCGCTCAGTCTGGCCGTTGGTTTGTGGGTGGTAGCCGGAGGAAAGACTTACGGAGACTCCTAGAAGTTTGAAGAAAGCTTGCCACACTCTCGAGATAAACTGAGGACCCCGGTCCGACACGATATCTTCGGGGATACAAAAATTTTTGAACACTTGCTGGAACAGAGATTCAGCGGCTTCAAATTCTGTGGGTAGACCGGGCATAGGTATCAACTTGCAGGCCTTGGAGAAACGATCCACAACGACGAAGATACAGGTGTAGTTCTTCGACGTCGGCAGATCAGTCATAAAATCGATACAGATGTGAGACCAGGGTCGACGAGGAATCAGTTGAGGAACCCGTTTACCCTCCGGAAGTATTTTCGGGGTGTTGGTAACGGCGCAGAATGAGCAACCTTTGACGTATCGGGAGACATCCTGAGGCATGGAGGGCCACCAGTAGCGTTGACATAGGAGCGAGAGGGTACGCCTACTACCTGGGTGTCCAGAGCCCGGAGATGTGTGGGCTGAGTCCAGAAGGGCCACACGCAGAGGAGGTGGAACGTAAATGAGCCCTTCTGGACCTCTCGGCAGAGCAGGGTTGGAACGGTTTTCTTGAGAGATCTGTTCATCGATATCCCAAGTGATGGGACTGACGAACATGGCTGGAGGGAGAATCAGTTCTGGAAGGGTTTTGTCTGGAGTAGTTTGGTGAAGGCGGGGAAGGGCATCGTCTTTGCAGTTCTTCAATCCAGGGCGGTAGTTTACGATGAAGTTGAACCGTGTGAAGAACAATGCCCATCGGGCTTGACGTGGATTCAGTCTTTTAGCCTCTTTTAGCCTCTCTGAGGTACTCCAGATTACGGTGATCGGTGATAACTTCAAATTGGTGAATGGCTCCCTCCAGCCAATGTCTCCATTCTTCTAGGGCCAGTTTGATAGCGATCAGTTCTCTATTCCCGATGTCATAGTTCTGCTCTGCCGAGGACAGCTTCTAAGAGTAGAAGGCACATGGATGGAGTTTAGGAGGGTCACTCTGCCGCTGAGAAACAACCACTCCGACCCCAGTAGAAGAGGCATCTACTTCGATGATGAAGGGAAGGTCAGGATTGGGATGGACCAGGATCAGAGCGGTCTGAAAGGCGTCCTTCAGCCATTAAAAGGAGATTGAGGCTTTGGGGGTGAAGGACAGAGACTTTGGCCAGCCTTTGAGGGAGGAAGTCATAGGTGAAGTTGTGGGCAGTTCCGGATGGTGTTCACCTTCCTCTGGTCCATCTGTATGCCATGTTGATCTATGACGTACCCAAGGAAGTGGACTGAGGTGGTGTGGAACTCACACTTTTCAAGTTTGAGATAGAGCTGGTGGTTTCAAAGTTTTTCTAGGACCTGCGTAACGTGATGATGATGTTCTGAGAGGTTCCGGGAGTATATGAGGATGTCATCGATGTAAACCACTATGAAGCGATTAAGGAATTCTCTGAATACCTCGTTCATGTATCCCTGGAACACGGCTGGAGAGTTGGACAGGCTGTACAGCATAACCCGGTACTCGTAGTGACCTGTGGGTGTGATGAAGGCTGTTTTCCATTCATCACCTCGACGAATACGGATGAGATTGTAAGCGCTACGCAGGTCCAACTTCGAGAAGATACGGGCTCCTTTCAGTTGTTCCAGAGCAGCGGGGACCAGAGGAAGGGGATAGCTGAACTTGACGGTCTGTGAGTTGAGGTGGTGGTAGTCGATGCACGGCCTCAAGCCCCCGTCCTTCTTGGCGACAAAGAAGCTGGAAGCGGCAGGGGACGTAGATGGATGAATAAACATGGCCTTCTGCTCAGGGATGGACAAGGGATATACCCCAACCTTAGGTATGGTGGCTCCAGGTAGCAGGTCGATAGCACAGTCCCATGGCCGATGAGGTGGTAATTTGGTAGGCAGTTGTTTACTGAAGACATCCTGGAAGGCCCGGTATTCTGTCGGAATTTCAACCTTGTGAGCGATGTCTGGACTTTCCACGGAGGTGGAGTGGATGGCGAGGCTCTGATGATTCAGGTGAGATGAAGATGAAGACCTGCTAGGATTTCTTTGAACAGAGGATAGACAGGATACGAAACACTCATCACTCCATTGGAGTATCTCACCAGATCTCCAGTCGATGTGTGGTTGGTGTTGAATCATCCACGGGCGTTCCAGGATGAGAGCTGCCGTGGATTTCTCCAGCACCATAAAGGTAATGTCCTCCATGTGTAAACATCCAATGCGGAGCGTCAGGGTAGGTGAGAAGTGACGAATGCGACCCCTTCCCAGTGGCTTTTCTTGAATGGTGTGGATGCGAAGATCTTGGGAACATCGTTTCTTTGGTGCATTTAGTTTCTGAAGGAGTTGGGTGGAGATGAAGTTCCCCGCTGAATCGGAGTCGATGAGGGCTTGCGCTGAGACACATATCAGAGGTTAGAACATAAACTGTGGTACGAGATAGGGTTTCTACTCTTGGAGGAAGTTGAATTGTACTCACCGCCGGGCGCTGGGGTTGCACAGGACAGACATTGATAACAATCTAAATTTAAAGCACCTTAGCAAAGAGGGGTCTAAAGCTTGTACTAAACCTCTATTTAGTTAAATGTACGATACTGGCACAATGCTTTATCCGTCGAAGAGCATCCAGATATGCAGTTTTAGGAAAAAGTCTTGATGGTTCAGTTACAGTTGCGGGCGAACTCTCCCAACATTCCTTTGGGTCATCAACATTCGTTTTGGGGGGTTCACAGACACCTTGGCACCTAGTTTTGTTGTTGGGTGAAGGGTCGTGTTGGATTATTCATTAAATATAACGAATAATTGTGTGTCTGATTAGTCCAGCTGCTACAAGAGAGTTGTTTTAAATTGTACTAATATTTCACATTATTGCATGGCTCTGTGGAATACTTGATTCTGATTGGTCAATCGCGCCATCCAGATGAAAAACAGATAACACAGGCTCATCCGGGTTACTGAAGTCAGCAGTGCTATATGCTTTCTAGGAAAATGTTTTCTTCTTGGAGGTTTTGCATTTGGTGAGCTAATAAAATCTTAAAATTTAACCCTCTGAGGTCGGCAAACGCGCCGGCGCGTTTTGCCGTATTTTCTTCACATTGTAGCACTATAAACTTAAATTACTCCGTCATTTATGGTCATACAGAAAAAAGAAATATAAAAAAAGAATCTGTGATATTTTTACTTTTCTAGGTGTCCACTTACAATCAAATCAAAACATTGTGCTTTTGTAAAATAAAGAAAATAAACAGGGTGTGCGTTCTGCCTCTCCGTCGCGGTTAACTTTTTTTTCTTGAGCACATCTATAAACTGAAACAAAACTCAGCGAATACTTGTCACACATTTATGAGCCATATACCTTTATAAATATTTAAGTGTGTACTTTTAAATGATTGGATTCAAACTGAAAACAAATATTCTCTGTTTAAGTAATTTGTATAAAACCAACAAGATGTCCAGCTTCTCAAACGCTTCCTAATTATTTTTTAATTTGAACACGCCCACTCGTGCAAAAGATATTCACATGCAAATCTCCACATGGAACGCGAACGCGCTCGTTACCTCAGAAACAAAACACCAAAACACTTCACAAGTCTCTGCTTTTCGTCGAGTTTGAAAGACGCGCTGTGATCTTACATGGGAATTACCTCAGGAGAAGAAGAATGCGATTTGAAGACAAGAAAGATGTAAGGTAAGAAATTCTTACATATTAGTTTGTTATTGTTGCATACATTTCACATTGCAGTTGAACTGTTGCTAGATATATGGTGAATATTATAATATTTAGACCCGTGTTTACTGTTACTGTGTTTGTGGATATCTGCTCAAATGTAGATATGTATATGGTAACCATAATGTTTTATATTTGAGCGCGATCGCGTTTGAATGTATCATATTTGGATTGCGATTGCGTTTGAATGTATCATATTTGGATCGCGATCGCGTTTGAAAAGCACCAAGCGGCTTCATGTTTTTACTATTATCTCATTTCATATCATCATAACGAATGGAAACATTTGAAGTAACATGATAATCAATATATTTTTCTCTAGCTTAGTTGTTACTGAAATATTTTGGAAGATTTATAGGCTGATATGGTTATTGTTATTATTATTTTATGCAGCACTGCGCATAGCTTATGCCTACAAGGCACAACAAACCTGGTGTTCATTATATTATATATTGTTGGAAACATTTATGTGTTTGTGTATGTGTGTATTCTGTGAATTTTAAAAAGCAATTTTACCAGAAAAATCTCAAATTTATTCCCAAAATCGTGCAGGCCTATAGTTTCTCTTGATATCAGTATGTTCACTTTTTATTTTTTTTTATTTCAGGGCCCAGATGCCAATCCTGCTGACTTCAACATTCACATGAGTCTCTGTACATGAACATGGTAAAGTGAAAATCAAACACTGGATCATTGTTTTCAATGAGTGCTTTTTTGTCATTTGTTTTGTATCTTTGGATTATGTTGTGTTGTAAATAAATCCAAAAAATCTAAAAAATCTAAAAGCCATTCTTTTTTAAATATCCTCATTCTTTGTGCAAGGTTGCTCAGAATGATAGGGCCTGATAGCTCCTAATAGGGCCATTAGGGAGTGTCTTTGTCTTTCTCAGGTGTGAAAAGCTTACATATTAATGAGCTCCCGCATAAAGCTTTTTCACACAAAACACGTCGTCAAATTTTTAAATCAATATATTGTCTTATCTGAATGAGCAGTCAGGGTGATTTTCACATAGTTTTGGAGCAAATATTCTAGGCTACGTCATACAATTTTCAAAAGTCTTGTGAAGAAATAATCAGTATGGGTTTCATGACCTTATTTCAGTGAGAATTTTTTTTTTTGTATTTTCACAAACCACGCATAAATGTCATTATCTCAAAACAACAAACTTTTACACACATGCTGCTGATATATTATTGTAGCAGAGTTTGTGCTGAATACAGTGTAATGAGACTTTAGCCATGAAAATGTCACAAGTAACAGAAATAAGCACAAATGTCAGAGCATGTCAGAACACCTCCAAGGCCCAGAAAACACCTCAGACCCCAGAGGGTTAATGCCATCCAGTATAGTGGACTCGCTCACTCGTTTCACACAAACGCAGTTGCTGCCATTTTGTGGCTATTGTTTTGTACACTGTTGGATTATAAAATACAAACAGGTACAATTTTAAAACAGTTTAATCTGAAAGCAATATCTCTTTTCTCCATCATTATTTATGTGGCGAAATACTGTGTAATAACTATGACTGTATACCGTATCCCTTAAACGTCCATCTAGTTTGAACTTGCCGCGCTAGCAACTGCTCTCTCTGGGGAAGCTTTTTGCATTTAAAGACCTAATACAATAGTTAAACTCAGATCAATATTTCGTGTCTAATTATTTATTTGTGGCAAGTAGCCATGTAATAAGAGGGATAATATACATCCAGCCAGTTGTTCAGAATAAATTATTTATTCATACATTATCCCGCTTATTACATGGCTACTTGCCACACAAGTAAATGATAACCGGCTGGATGTACATTATCCCTTACATATTACAGTTTTTACTATATTTTTTTATCCAAAAAATGCCACCATGGTGAAATTAAGAGACTTCTTTCAAAATCATTAAAAAAATCTGAGTGACCCAAAACCTTTGAAATTTAGTGTATATAACAGTTCTCACAAAACAACAAAAATATGGAATACCAAAGTGTATCATATTCATGCAAAGTGTAACGGTCACCAGCTGGAGTGCCCTTGAGAGCCACCAGAGGGCACTCCACACCAGACTATCAAGTTCACTCACAGACTACATCTCCCATCATTCTCTGCCTGGACTCATCAGCACTCATTATCACATTCACCTGTATCTCATCTTCTTGTTTAGTTCACCCCATATAAGCCTGGTTCACCCCATCACTCACGGCGAAGTTTTGTATGTTGTTGCACTGCATTCCCGAGCGTTTTCCCTGGTTTCTTGTCTCTTGGTTTTTGGATTTCTTGCCTGTTCCATGGATTACTCTTTTGCCTCTGAACCCTGCCTGTTTTGTTTGTTTGTTTGTTTGTTTGTTTGTTTGTTTGTTTGTTTGTTTGGATGGCCTACCTGGGTTTTGACCTTTTTCCTGTTTATTTGATTACGTGTCTGGATTTCCCCGTCATTAAAGCTGCATTTGGATCTCTACCTTCGTGTCTTGGAGCAGTTCGTAACAGAAAACTTCGCTGTGAGTGATGGGGTGAACAAGGCTTATATGGGGTGAACTAAACAAGAAGATGAGATACAGGTGAATGTGATGAGTGCTGATGAGTCCAGGCAGAGAATGATGGGAGATGTAGTCTGTGAGTGAACATGAGAGTCTGGTGTGGAGTGCCCTCTGGTGGCTCTCAAGGGCACTCCAGCTGGTGACCGTTACACAAAGTGCTTTGATCAAACTTCTTGTTGTCATTTTCTTAAAGACAGAAGCTAAAACTATCAGTCTCTCAAAGTTGCAGGTTTTTTTCCCATCAGGACAAATGGGTATTAACGCAACGCCACCACTAATCCGCTGGATTTTGAACACATTTCACATAAATAATCCTGGCTTTACAAATCCTCCTCCTATAACATCTTACAATCAAACACCGGTGCCCTCAACTGAACCAGAAGGACAATCACACATAATTCCTCTTTCAAGGGCGGATGTTAAGCTGATATTCCCTAGACTTCATCCATGATTATACAACAACATGATCACATACTGTATGGCGCTTAAAAGGGATTCTTGTGTAACCCCCCCTTTTTAAAACTCTTGTTAGCTGAGAAAAACCATGAGAGAGACACAACACAATAAAGGACAGACAACCGAGATTAGAAGGGAAGGGATGAAAATGCATTTTAAAAAAATATATAACTGAGATGTTAAGGGGTTATTTACCTTTATGTTATATACTAAAGAGGCCATATCATGCCCTTTTTCAAAGTCTTGATTGTGTTTTTGCGCTCTACTAGAATAAGTTTTCATTCTTGAATGTTAAAAAAACACATTATTTCCCCCATATTTTACATTGCTGCAGCATCTCTCTTCCCAGTCTGTCAGTAACACTCGGGGTGTTTCCTAAAATCATCGTTAGCCAACTATAGTCACAATTAAGTTATGTTGTTATCACGCAGAACATATTTGAACGATTTGGCTTTTCCCGAAAACATAGTTCTAACAGACATTCGCAAACAGTGTTGCAGTGTTGGAACTACAGCTCTCAAGCTGTGGTTAGAAGCATAGTTTCTCCTTAAAATTACATGTGGTCTTAAATAGATTGTGCTCTTGGGCACAATAAGCAAGCCAACATTCATTACAATCTATATATTTCATTCCATTTAAATATTATGCATTTATACATTGAATGAACCTCATGTATATGTAGCCATATACATGTGGGAGTAAACTTTATATGGGAGTAAAGTGTATGCCAAATACAGCATGGTAACGTGAATAAAAAATGAATGTCTTTCTGTTGTTTGTTTAAATTAACTATAATACCAGTCAACAATTTGATCTCTCTCGCAAAAAAAAAAAAGTTAGTTGTTTATTATTGTTTATCAGTTTCCTTGTTTATTTTGTATTCTTTTCAGCCTGGTGTTGGCATTTGACACAAATATTTCTATTTGACGGATGCATTCAGATTCTGGTGTTGTTTTGGTGACTCCTTTTCACTTCTTAACCTCTATTTCTTTTTGCTATTGAAAATACTTGACACATCCTAAAACACAGAGCAATATGTCAATGCAATCAGTTTGATTACTGATGTGATTACTGAAGCCAGGTGATTCTACACCCAAGCTGGCAAGATGGCTGGTTCACATGTGCCAGTACTTTGCTAACACAGGGCCAGGCCACAGTGCATATTGGAATTATAATATCATATGAGCGTATGTGAATAGCAATTAAAGAGACCACTTACCATTTCTCCATTGTAACAATTCCATGTTGAGTCCAGAACACAACTGTACAGCTCAAACTTTTAGCTAACAATTCCTGCAGTATCCACATTTTTCCAGTGTTGAGAACTGGAAAACACTGTTTTTGCGCATTACTGTCGTTTCTCATGGCAAAGTAATTTGATTAAATGAAATACAGTAATTTGATTAAATGAAATTAATTTGATACAGTTAATTTCATTACATTTCAAATACATACATATTTTCCCGTTATTTCATCTGAATGTTTACAATTTATTATGTCAGGTAAATGCATCATGCCAATTTCATAATCAGTTCAAAGATAATAGATACAAAACATCAAATGCTCTGGAATAAAGAGAGAAGATGCAATACCTTGACATTATAAAATACATGATGTGAAGTGTTTTGCTTACACTTTGCATCACGGGCTGATCTGGGTTACAGAATCGCGCTGATCCTCTTGTTGCATTTCATTATATAGACAAAAACTTCTTTCACATTGTAAGATATTTGTCTATTATTCAGACAGGTCAATTTAGCTCAAAGGAATTATTAATCAATTTATAGGGAATTCGAAAGAATCACTTATTACGACCGAGCAAATGACTCGTTCAGGGTTCATTTGAACCGGCCGTAACCATCCGCTCTGCAGCAGATATACATTTCCAAACTATAGTGAAACACTATAGTTAGCAAGGTAACTTAGATCAGCAGTTTAAGACATTAAATTCGTAAGCACATAACACAAGTAACACTTCTCTTTAAAATTACAAACAAGACTTTGATTATTCTAACACATAAAACTAATATCTAACGCAAACACATGCACACACATTCATACCAGTTGCAGAAAGAAAGAGAGAGAGGAAAGAGTGAGTTTTAAGAGATGAGATGATGAAATCCCAAGTTTCTATGCACTTATAAGACACAACCTGAAAACCATCAATCATTAGTTTAACCCTTTTATCGTTTCTTAGGTTATTAAATCTGTATCAAATACACCAGTTCAGCTTAAGAGTCTGGAGGCAGTACTTGCTTGTCCTTGCTTTTGGGGATTCCCTTTTGTTGCGTGAAAGGGGTTTTCCCGGTCCGTTCGTTGGCTGGTCTCCTTGTGCCTGATGTCTGGGGCGGCCAGTCACGCGGTGTGCTGGCGGAATGAAAGTCTTTGTTGAAGCTGGCTTTGCAGAAGAAACGTGGATCAAAATCTTGCCGCAAAACTTAACTTAGAACTGAGACTCATAACGGAAAAGAAAGGAAACCTTAGAAAAGAAAGGAAATTGAGACAAGAGTAGATGATGGCTTGAATGAAGTTGTTTAACCCATGTTCTTCTGATCTTGATTTGGGTTCTTTCGTCTGCGCGTTTACATGGTTACTTGTCTGTCTGGTCTCTTCTCCCTTCGCACACTTTTTCCTTGTTGAGAACTCTTATAAAACTTTGTTCGGGTCTAAGATTTTAAACTCACACGTTTGTCCGGCCTCCTGGATCAGTTCTGACCAATTAGACACTGTCTTTATTTAGGAGGTAGCGTTCACTTCACTTCTTATCATAAATCAAGCTTATCTGTGCTCTCCTTACTCTCTAAGCTCTAGCAGAGAGGACAGAGGCCACAGTTTAGACATTATTACTATTATAAGAATATGAAACATTTTACACAGATTTCAATCAAGCCATCTTTTGAATTAAGAACATACGATCATGCTGGCAGGAAGCACGACACACTTTCATTCACACACCTAATAGTCATAACAATTACATGAATTATATGGGATCTAAGTATATTAGATACACACATATATTGTAGAAACAACATATAATGATGTATTTGCATGATGTTTGATTATAAGTCCATTGAAAATTGTTCTTGAATGATTTTATGTATAGTTATAGGTAAAATCTCAGTTCTGTGGTTTGAAAAGATTTTACACCCTGAAGTCATTCAGAGGTCCTTAAGAAGAAGGGGGTCTGGAATGTTGTGGGCTCGAGCAGCTTCTGCTGTTATCTTGATTGAGCACTGAGCTGTGCCATCTCTGAGCCAATCATTCTTTTCCAAGCTATCTCACATTGACAAGTTCTTCCTTTAGTTTGGCTCATCTTCTTTGAAGCTTGCATGGCCATAAAGTTCTTAGCTGGGGTTTTTCGTTGGTTAGATAGACTGGCAGGAGCCTTCTTTTATGGCTCTGGGGTTGGTGATTTGGTGTCTATAATGTTGAGTTCTGTGTGGAATTATGTTTGAACAATTCACCTGGAAGATTCATTTGTGTTTGTTTCGCACTCAATCCTACAACATGGAAACATCTGTTAACAATGGGAATTTACATTCAGAGTTTACACCTTTTGGGAGCAGGAGGCCATTTGCCTGGAAGACCCACCCTCCTTTGTGTGCAAGTTATCTCTTAACTCTTAAAAACCTTATCACCTTTTGTTTTACTTCTTTGGGAATGAGACCTTTGTACCAGTCACACTGAGACATTTCAAACGATACTAAACGTGTAATACTGTATGATAATTATTCACATTAAACCATATAGATTTTTTGGGTGAATTTCAGGTGATCTCAGCATGATTGAAAGAGGGAACAGGGGAATGGGGGATCAAGGGAAAAATATGTAAATTAGGATTGCTTAAGTGAGACTTGCCGCTCGAATGATGGTGCTAGTTTTACAAGAGAGAGTTCAAATTTTAATTTCCAGAAAGGTCCTTTGTCTCATCAGGGAGTGGTCGTTCCTCAAGTAGACTGCCTGGCATTTATCTCATTTCTTAAGTCTTACACATTGACATGTTTCACACATATTTCACAGCTAGTTACACAAAAAGTGTTTCCATAGCGCTGAATCAAGCACAGAATCTCGTTCCAGCTTTTTCAGGGAACAGGGTTACTGTCAAGTAACCCGAGACGTTATGGAAATACTTCCATTATTTGTGACAATTATACAGAATTACACCAGAAGGATCTGGATTAGGGTTATTAAAGGGCACCTATTATGCAAAATTCACTTTTACATGATGTTTGGGCATAAATATGTTTTGGCAGTGTGTATACACTACCACCCTATAATAATAAAAATCCACCAAGTGCTTTTTTAAAAAATCCCCATAAATCATAAGCACTGTCTCAGAACAAGCCATTCGCAGATTCTGGGCAAAGTGACATCACTTTGCACAGGCCCCTCCCACGACTGTTGATGGACACTGCCATTTTAGCATAGACCTGCCCTGAGCGAGCTGTACACAGTCTGCCATTGTTTAGGCAAGGCAAGGCAAGTTTATTTATATAGCACATTTCATACACAATGGCAATTCAAAGTGCTTTACATAGAAGAAATTAAAATAATAAAAAGAAATAAGAATAATTAAAACAGTTTAGAAAAATAAAATAAAATACAGTACAGTACAAACATTCAGACGAACAGCAGCACAGTGCTCATTTAGTAAATGCATAGCTAAACAGATGTGTTTTGAGTCTGGATTTGAATGTGACTACTGTAGGAGCACATCTGATCTCTTCAGGAAGCTGGTTCCAGCTGCGGCTGGCATAATAGCTAAAAGCAGATTCGCCATGCTTAGAGTGAACCCTTGGTATTTCTAGCTGATATGATCCTAATGATCTGAGTGATCTGTTGGGTTTATATTCAGTGAACATATCTGCAATATATTGAGGTCCTAGGCCATTGAATCATTTATATACCAGTAATAATACTTTAAAATCAATCCTAAATTTAACTGGGAGCCAGTGTAAAGACCTTTGACGAGGACTGGTGTGATATGTTCATATGTTCTGGTTCTGCTCAGAATCCTGGCGGCAGCGTTCTGTATGAGCTGCAACTGTCTTATGGTCTTTTTGGGAAGGCCAGTGAGGAGTCCATTACAATAATCCACCCTGCTGGTGATGAAAGCATGCACAAGTTTCTCTAAGTCTTGTCTGGAAACAAAGCATCTTATTCTTCCAATATTTTTCAGATGATAGTATGCTGATTTAGTTATTGCTTTGACATGACTACTGAAACTAAGGTCTGACTCTAGTGTCACACCAAGATTCCTGACTTGATGTTTAGTTGTTTGACCCCTAGAGTGAAGGTATGCGTTCACCTTGAGAACTTCATCTTTGTTTCCAAACACAATGACTTCAGTTTTGTCTTTGTTTAACTGAAGAAAGTTTTGACACATCCAACTGTTGACTTCGTCAATGCATTGGCACAGGGAGTCAATGGGGCTGTAGTCATTAGGCGATAGGGCTAAGTAGATCTGTGTGTCGTCTGCATAGCTGTGGTAAGCAATTTGGTTCTTTCTCATTATTTGGCTCATTGGGAGCATATACAGGTTGAACAGGAGTGGCGCAAGAATTGAGCCTTGAGGGACTCCGCATGTCATGGATGTCCACTCAGACTTATGGTCTCCTATACTCACATAATAACCTCTCCCATCTAAGTATGACCTGAACCATTTTAGGACTATCCCAGAAAGCCCCACCCAGTTTTCCAGCCTGTCAAGAAGTATGTTATGATTGACAGTGTCAAATGCAGCACTGAGGTCGAGTAGTACCAGCACTGATAATTTGCCTGTATCAGTATTTAAGCGAATATCGTTTATTATCTTTATGAGCGCTGTCTCTGTGCTGTGGTGCGGTCGGAAACCAGATTGAAAATTGTCAAAGGATCCATTCAAGCTCAAGAATTTGTTCAGCTGATTGAAGACAACTTTTTCAATGATCTTGCCTATGAAAGGAAGATTTGAGATCGGTCTATAGTTGCTTAATATGGTCTTATCCAGATTGCTCTTTTTCAGGAGGGGCTTGACAACTGCAGTTTTCAGGGAGTTTGGAAAACACCCAGAGAGAAGTGAGGCATTTACCACTTCTAGAAGATCTGCTTCTAAACTGTTTAACACACTTTTGAAAAAAGATGTGGGAAGTGTGTCAAGGGCGCATGTTGATGTTTTAAGGTGCTGTACTGTTTCTTCCAAAATTTTGCCATCAATTTCTTTGAAATCAGACATAGTAACTACTTTCTCAGGTGGTCTGATCTTTCTGACCTCAGTGCAACTCAAGGATGTGCTGATCACCTTTCTGATATTATTGATTTTCTCAGAGAAGAAAGAAGCAAACTCACTGCACTTGTTGTCTGAGAGCGTTTCACTGGGAATCTGGCTTGGGGGGTTTGTCTGTCTCTCTACAGTAGCAAAAAGAGTGCGTGTTGTTTAAATTGCTGTTTATAATATTTGAGAAGAAAGTCTGTCTAGCTTTGCCTAGTTCCATACTGAAAGCATGAAGGCTGTCTTTGTAGATGTTATAATGGACTACAAGTTTTGTCTTCCGCCACATGCGCTCTGCTTTTCTGCATTGTCTTTCCATATTTTGCACTGCTGTTGAGTTTCTCCAAGGTGCTTTTTGTCTGCCACTCTTCTTCCTGACTTTCACAGGAGCAATATCATCAATTACACTTTTAACTTTTGAGTTAAAAGAATCAAGGAGAAAATCAACAGAGTCCGCAGATATGCTTGGTGTTAAGGATATAGCCTTCATAAATAATACACTAGTGTTCTCATTTAACCTGTTAACCGTTGCCAGAGCGCGGGCGCACTGAAGCGGTTTTATTTATATATAGTTCAAAGTTACTATCAGATTTAATGTTATACCTTGACAAACTATACATCATTAAAAAGATATAAGACTCAAGTTTCAGAATTTGACCACTATTGTATTCTGAGAAACTTATAGCGACAGTTATTTCTTAATTTGTGTCAGGAGTTATGAAATGAAAAAATGAGTCGATACCTTTGATATGAATTATGCGCGTCAGCCGCTTTCATTCATAAAAAAACTCCAGTGCCGTCGTCATGACAGCGATACACAAAACAACGTCCTTCAGGGCTTTAGCTCAAAAATGTGCAGATTTGGAGAAATATTGATATATTCTCATAGGTTTACATCAGATTTCTATAGACAGGAATAATATTTATTGAATTTATACCCAAATGCGTCGATGTAATCATTATGAGCGTTTGCATACTCTGATACTGTGTTTTCAATTCATACCAATAGCCTGAGGGCGCCCTCGCCGCCCTGTGCACAGTATTAGAACATGAAGAAGTGCCATAATCATGTGACAATCCAGGAAGCCTCGAACACACACACAGCTAACAAGAGATCGCGCTGTAACATGGAGAAACAGTCGTTTTGAAGACAATAAACATGTTTGCTATGATATTTGAGTTACCTGTGTTTTTCAATCCATGCCAGGTATTTCCATAATAATAGATTATATTTATAATGTAATGCTAATCTATATAGAATCGTTGTGCAGAACACTATCCAATAGTATATTTTCTGTCTGATTTTTTATCTGAAGCCAAATTAGATCACAGAAAATTATTTAAAATACTCGATTTGCTTTATAAAGTAAGTTTATAAGCACAAACATGGTTTTAATCTCATAAATTGTCGTGTATTGATGGTGTGCTAAGCTAACATGCTAGCTAGCCCTAGGTGCACCTGCCACCTAGAAGTTATATTTTTATTATTTTTTGAATGCTTACTGAAATGTTTCTTTATTCAAGAAATGCATTAGATACAGTTTAAAATGTAAGGGTGAACTTTGAGAAAAGAAATTAGTGACTGAAACCATATGAATAGCCTGTGAATAGCCAGTCGTTAGTAACTATAATGCAGACAAAAGAAATGCATATTTACAGCCATAACCAGGCTGGAGAGGTGTGAATGTGTGCAGGGGGAGACTGAGACTGAATGGGGCTCGTTTGCACCACAAAACAATAAAGACAATATACTGGATAGATGGTTAGAAGATGGCAATAAACATCAGAAGCATCTTAGCGTCAAATCAAAATAAAGTCACATGACATGGTCTTGAAAAACATTTCACTAAATACAGAGTTTTGGACTTATTATCTTAAGATTTTAAACATAAAATGTTTAGACATGTGGCATTAGCTGTAGTGCATTTCTAGATTGCTCCAGTGCCAACTTCAATTTTATTTTCATGAGGATATTTCATAAAAAATAATTTCTAATAACTTTACAAAACTTTGAAGCTATTTATAACAATTTTTGTCATTATGACAATAATTAATTCTACATTTACAATAAACTGCCAGGTGTCAGCTTTCAAATGAGATCATACTTGTGCTTTTAGTACAAAGGGTTCATGAACTGTATCTGTTTCAGTTTGGGTATGTCATTTCTTGGGATTTTTCAAAAGTGGGGTTGCAGCTTAACAGGTTAAGCATCTCTTCTTGACAGACACAGATCTAGCTTCAGTGGCAGGAGAGATCAATATATCAAAGAAAATACAGAAATGATCAGACAGTGCTACATCCTTAATAACAATCAGTGAAATGTTTAGACCCTTACTGATAAGTAAATCTAGAGTGTGCCCACGATTGTGTGTGGGTCCATGTACATGCTGAGTCAGATCAAAAGTTTTTAAAACAGTTTTGATTTCTTTTGCCATATTGTTTTCTGCACTATCTATGTGGATGTTAAAATCTCCAGCAATGGCAAAACAGTCAAACTCTGAGGTAATTGTTGATAACAGTTCTGTAAAGTCCTCAGCAAAGACTGGAGAGTATTTTGGAGGCCTGTAAATAATGGTAAGTAAAATGCGTGTACCTTTTAACACAATCGTCTCGGTTACTGATGTAACCCTCGTTCCCTGAAGGAGGGAACGGGAGACGTAACGTCGACGTGACGACGTAATTGGGATCACTTCAGGGAGCCCTATCAACTTCGAGTGTCTACAGAACGAGCCAATGAAAGTTGGTGTGCGTGAATCGCGTCACGCGCCCCCGCCCCGCCGCGCGGGTATAAACAGGAAGCGGGCGCACGCACACATTGTTTTTCGCTGAGGAGCCGAGATTTGTGACGGCCATGCAGCGATGGTCAGCAACGGTGGCGACGGGACGTTACGTCTCCCGTTCCCTCCTTCAGGGAACGAGGGTTACATCAGTAACCGAGACGTTCCCTTTCAGTCGCTCACGTTCGACGTAACGTCGACATGACAACGTAATTGGGATCCCATGGAAAACGCCACGGTTGCTGCCACATCCAGCGCCCTACGCAAGACTCTCAGACCCCCAACTGCTGGGGCGGAAGACATGCGTAGAGGGAGTTCAACTGCTGTTCCATTATACCCCACACAGCGGAACTCTTGGATAACATTGGGAAAGCGTACCTCTCCAGGGGAAAGAACGCTGCGGAGCCACATCCTGCCCGAAGGGAGGTAACATGTGGAGAATACACATATGGACTGGCCGAAGGGGCAGTGCGACATATGGAATGTCACTGGGGTGGCTCCACCCGAAGGGGGAGACACACCGGACAGTGACGGCAGAGCAGACTCTGCCAAGGGAAGACACGGGCTCACCGCAGGGAGCTGGTCTTGGAAGAATACACATATAGGATCGCCGCAGGGATCACCACATATGGAACCCAGCCTAGCACAAGTTACACAAGCATACGAGCACTAGGCCTGGCGTCGGACGCTCCGCAACGTCCGACTGCCGAAGGGGTGCGGAGGAACTCACAGGGTTCGCCAATGGGGAACTCGACTGGAGTAAAAAGCGCACGTATCCGTTCCTAGGAAGGGAGTGGCGCAGCAAGCCGACACTAGAACGGGAACTTCGGTGTTACCGGCTAGTAGAAGCGAGCACACAGGAAGAAACCGGCTCAACACGTAAGCTATAAAACCTAGCGAACGTGTTAGGTGTCGCCCAGCCCGCAGCTCTACAGATGTCTGTCAGCGAGGCGCCGTGAACCAGCGCCCAGGAAGAAGCGACACTCCTAGTGGAGTGGGCTTTCAACCCAGGCGGGCAGGGCACGCCTTGGGCTTCGTAAGCCAAGGCGATGGCATCCACTATCCAGTGGGCCATCCTCTGCTTGGAGACAGCCTTCCCTTTCTGCTGGCCTCCGTAACAGACGAAGAGCTGATCTGAGGTCCTGAGGCTTTGCGTTCTGTCCACGTACAGACGCAGAGCGCGAACGGGACAGAGAAAAGCCAGGGCTGGGTCTGCCTCCTCCGAAGGCAGCGCTTGCAGGTTCACTACCTGGTCCCGGAAGGGAGTGGTAGGAACCTTGGGCACGTATCCGGGCCGGGGTCTCAGGATGATGTGAGAGTTATCCGGGCCGAATTCTAGGCACGATTCGTCGACCGAAAATGCATGCAGGTCCCCTACCCTCTTGATAGAGGCCAATGCAACCAGGAGTACTGTCTTACAGGACAGAACTTTTAACTCAGCTGATTGCAGAGGCTCAAAGGGTGATCTCTGAAGTGCCGAAAGGTCCAGAGACAAGTCCCAAGAGGGTATAGAGAGTGGGCGAGGAGGATTCAGTCTCCTCGCTCCCCTCAGGAACCTGACGACCAGGTCATGCTTTCCCAAAGACTTACCATCAACAGCATCGTGATGTGCGGCAATAGCGGCAACATACACTTTAAGGGTGGAGGGAGACAGCCTTCGCTCCAGCCCTTCTTGCAGGAAGGAAAGCACGGCTCTGATCGAGCAAGATCGGGGGTTCTCCTCATGAGAGGAGCACCAGTCAACGAACAGGTTCCACTTCAAAGCATAGAGGCGCCTCGTAGAGGGGGCTCTAGCGGAAGTGATGGTGTCAACTACCGCAGGGGGTAGGTCACTTAGAACCTCCGCGTCCCGTCCAGGGACCAGACATGGAGTTTCCAGAGGTCTGGACGCGGGTGCCATAGGGTGCCCCATCTCTGAGAGAGCAGGTCCTCTCTCAGAGGAATGGGCCAGGGAGGGGCTGTCGCGAGGAGCACTCGTTCCGGGAACCAGGTCCGGTTGGGCCAATACGGCGCAACTAACAAGACCTGCTCCTCGTCCTCCCTGACTTTGCACAAGGTCTGTGCAAGAAGGCTCACTGGGGGAAACGCATACTTGCGAAGGCCCCGGGGCCAGCTGTGTGCCAGAGCATCCGTGCCGAGGGTCCCCTCGGTCAGAGAATAGAACAACTGGCAATGAGACGTGTCCGGGGCGGCAAACAGATCTACCTGAGCGGTCCCGAAGCGCCTGAAAATCAGCTGGACCACCTGGGGATGGAGTCGCCATTCTCCCGGTAGCACCTGCTGCCGTGAGAGCTCGTCGGCTGCACGTTTGAGCAAACCCGGAATGTAAACGGCATGAAGCGACCTCAGATGCTTCTGACTCCAGAGGAGGAGATGGCGGGCGAGTTGTGACATGCGGCGGGAGCGTAGACCACCTTGGCGGTTGATGTACGCAACGGTCGCAGTGCTGTCCGTACGGACCAGTACGTGCTTGCCTAGTAGCAGCGTTTTGAAACGGCTCAATGCAAGACGTACTGCTAACAACTCGAGGCAGTTGATGTGCCAATGCAGTTGAGGCCCCGTCCACAGACCTGAAGCTGCATGCCCGTTGTACGTGGCCCCCCAGCCGGTGGTAGAGGCATCCGTGGAGACCACAGAGTGCCTGGACACTTGTTCCAGGGGAACACCTGCCTGCAGGAACGAAGGGTCCGACCACAAGCTGAGAGTTTGGCGACAGTGCGGAGTCACTTGGACCCGGCACGAGCCGCTCTGCCACGCCCATCTCGGGACTCGATCGTGGAGCCAGTGTTGGAGCGGCCTCATATGAAGCAATCCGAGCGGCGTAACCGCGGCTGCAGATGCCATATGCCCCAGGAGCCTCTGAAACAGTTTCAGTGGTGCCGCTGTTCTGCGTTTGAGCGTGCTCACGCAGTTCAACACTGACTGGACACGGGCCTTGGTGAGGCGCGCTGTCATGCTGATCGAGTCCAACTCCATACCGAGAAAATAGATCCTCTGCCCGGGGGTGAGTTTGCTCTTTTCCCAGTTGACCCGAAGCCCTAGGTGGCTGAGGTGACTGAGCACCATGTTCCTGTATTCGCACAACTGCTCTCTCGACTGGGCCAGAATAAGCCAGTCGTCGAGGTAGTTGAGGATGCGAACACCACGCTCGCACATGAGAGCAATGGCCGCCTCAGCGACTTTCGTGAAGACGCGGGGCGACAGGGCCAGCCTGAAGGGTAAGACCTTGTACTGATATGCCCGTCCCTCGAACGCAAAGCGGAGAAACGGTCTGTGTCGAGGGAGAATCGAGACATGAAAGTACGCGTCCTTCAAGTCGATCGCTGCAAACCAATCTTGGGGACGGATGCATTTGAAAATGCGTTTCTGCGTAAGCATCTTGAACGGTAGCCTGTGAAGGGACCAGTTCAGGACGCGCAGGTCCAAGATTGGTCGTAACCCACCACCTTTCTTGGGTACAATGAAGTACGGGCTGTAGAAGCCGGTCTTCATATCGGCTGGAGGGACCGGCTCGATCGCGTCCTTCGCCAGTAGGACTGCGATCTCCGCCCTGAGCACCGGGGCATTGTCCGCCAGAACACGGGTGAACAGGATGCCCCTGAAAGCAGGGGGGCGCCGGGCGAACTGAATCGCATAGCCGAGTCTGATGGTACGGATGAGCCAGCGAGACGGGCTGGGAAGCGTTAACCAGGCTCCCAGAGACGAGCAAGCGGGACTAACGGCACCACAGACGTACCCGGGGTGGGGCAGCACAGCGGAATGCAGGGACCCGACTCGGACGGCACAGCGGCCCGAAGTGGGGTCTGAGTGTGTGGTGCAGCACATACCTGCTTCCGTCGAAGGGCAGAGTGAGTGTGTGGAGGCGACAGCACGTCCGGAACACAGCCACTGCTGCTCGCTGGCGATGAAAGAGGGGCTCGGGAGTGACAAGGCATGGCGGCGTCGTCGACTGCCAAGCGCACCCTCTTGGGGCCCAGAGGTTTCAGAAATTGCTCTTTTTTTGAAAATGTGGGTACCACTGACCCGTGGGTCAGTGGCGGAACAAAAAGAAAAGGAAACAAAAGATTCTCCGCCCGGCCCTCCACCGGGGGAAGGAGTGGCGCCTTCGCCATCTCCTGAAGAGCAACTTGATCCACCTCTGGGCCGCCCGTCTCAGGGTCGTTTGCACCGTCGCTTGCCTCCTGGTTTGGCAGCGGCCTGGACGGGCGGGGTCGGCTTCCTGCGGCTTGCTCCACGCTGAGGCCTGGATGATGGCTGCTGCTGCTGGGGCTTAGCGGGAGCGGAGGACGCCGCAGAAGGCCGACCACGGCGACGAGTAGACGGAGGGTCTGCGGCCGGCGGACGGGTGGTAGCACGGCCCGCCCTGAGAAACCAATCGTCCAACCGAGAAGGTTCGGGACGTGGTGGAGGATTCCACGCAAGCCCGACCTTCTCGGCGGCCCGGGAAAGCATAGCAGTCCATTCTGGATCCGGCTCGGACAACGCTACACACCCCGAGGGGGGCAACGCAGCCGAGTCGTCATTTCCAGAGGACAGCTCCCCCTCCGATGCTGCGATCGACATCTGGTCATCAGCCGGAGCCCCAAAGGAAACGGTTGGTCGTTCCGGAGAAGGACCAAGGCGTCCACTAAGGGGCCCCAGTGGCGACAGCGCTTGTGAGGCGTGAGGGGCCCGCGGAGGATGACTCGACGGGGAAGCCCTCACGGTAATCCTCAGATCACCCTGGTCATGCGCCAAAGTAGGTCTATTCTGCGGGGCAGAATAGACACTAGATCGGGGCATAGGCGAGGGGACTGCACCTCCCTTGAGGTAAGCAAGTCTCGATCTCAGCGCTGCGATAGTCATATTCCCGCAATGGGAACATGAACTATCCACAAAAGCTGCCTCAGCGTGTTGAATGCCCAAACACGAGAGGCAACTGCTGTGGCCATCTGCTGGCGCCAGGGAACGACGGCATCCAGAAACGCACAAGCGGAATGACATCTTGAAAAAGACGCAGGGTCACGCTTGTGTTGCTCTTTTAGTAAAAAATAAAAAAGGATTTAGAACTCTCTTTTTGTGTTGAGGCACCCAGGGGTAGCCACAGTGTGAATGCACACACAGGGGAAACGCCCACCGAACCGACACACACACACACAGACACAAACACAGTGCTGTGAAAACAGCAGTTGAGAGCTGCAATGCTCGCGGCCACCGCTGATCGCGCCGTCACACCAACACAGGAACAGAGAGAGATGATCCTCTTTGAAGTCTTCAAGGCTGATTCTCATAGACAAAAAAGTCTCACAGAAACTCGGCTCCGAAGTGAAAGACAATGTGTGCGTGCGCCCGCTTCCTGTTTATACCCGCGGGGCGGGGCGCGTGACGCGATTCACGCACGCCAACTTTCATTGGCTTGTTCTGTAGACACTCGAAGTTGATAGGGCTCCCTGAAGTGATCCCAATTACGTCGTCACGTCGACGTTACGTCGAACGTGAGCGACTGAAAGGGAAACCCAGATATTCAAAAGAAGGGTTATTCCCAAATGATATTTGCTTACATTGATATATATCTTTAAAAAGAACAGCTAGACCCCCACCTCTCTTAACAGCTCTGCAGACACTCATAAAAGTAAAGTTAGTAGGGGCTGCTTCATTGAGGACTGTTGCACTGCAGCTGTCTTCTAGCCAGGTTTCATTTAGAAGCATAAAATCCAGGTTGTTTGTGGCTATTAAGTCGTTGACTAGAAGTGATTTATTTTTAAGTGAGCGAATGTTTAAAAGTGCTAACTTAACGGTCTTACTTTTTGTCCCCACATCAATCTTAGTTTGACGTGTAATATGCACCAGATTAGTTGGGTTTGCTGTACGGCTATTGTAGGCCTTAGACTTTCTACCTTGTAATAGAACAGCAATAGAGAAAGACACAGGCACACTGGGTTCCCGCTTGTTCTGTAAACATTTGAGAAAGTTACTGTTATCATAGCGGGGACCCAAGACATATCACTGAGAGCTGGTATCAGTTGTTTAGATGCCAGAGCAGCTGTAGCGATAAGAATGTCTCGTAAATAACTCAGGTGTTTTGTTGTTGGATATAAGAGTGAACATAGCAGTCTTCATCTACTCCTGACATCATAGATGCTGAAGATGCAGTGGATTACTTTTGTTTTTGAAGGGAATGCGCACCCCCATGTACCTAAATGCGGTTATGTTGGCGTGAATCATTTTACACCAGATTGCTTTTTGAACAAGGGTCAATACAAAGGGACAATACAAAACAGGTTTTGCTAAAAAGTTGTTACTCAAGGATGGATTAGTACAACATGTTTGTGATTACAGTCTCCGGATCGATACTGGTCACGGCAGTAATGAAAGGGTAAATAACTTTATTTAGTTCATCAGAGTTGTTTTATGTTTATTAAGCACCCCGAAAAGGCATAACGTCTCTACTATATATTTGTTTACTGTTAGTTGTAATGATTGTTATTGTGTAATTCGCTGTGTATATTGATGATGCAAGGGAGAGAGAGAGTTTATGGATAAGACTTTAATGCTCACTTCTTGCACTGTTTTATTCAGCTCTTACTGTGATTGGAGTGATAACTGACGCTTCATCTTTTGAGTGATGTACAATACACTTCGTAAAAAGTTTCGGCCATCATTCGGCCATGGTCCGCTACAGCAGGCTTGATGCAAAGCAAGATGACAGCATAATTTATAACCATAATTAAACTAAACTATACCTGTTCTATCTCCATACATCATATATTATCTGGCTCTGTAGGCATTATTGTCCGACTCCGGTTCAAACAGAACACCGCTGACATTTCAGTGCATGTGATTATCCTGTTTGTTTGTTGCATGAGCTCTTGAAGCCCCGTCCTCTTCTTGAGAGGGGGCCGGGAGCACCAGCTCATTTGCATTTAAAGGGACAGACACAAAAAGTGGCAATTTTAAGACGCTATAAAAATGATCTGTGATTTTGTGCTAAAACTTCATATACACACTCTGGGGACCTCAGAGACTTATTTTACATACAGATGGTGGACAACCAGAATGAGACTTTTACCGTCGCCATTCCCGCGGCGGCAAAATTGGGATGTGTATTTGCTACCTTTTACCGCTGAGTGGCGCTGTAATCACAGACTTTGAAAAGTGTCCGTTTATTCTCTTTATGACGTAATCTGCCGCGGCAGTAATCTGAGCTGAGGTCACAGATAAATCACAGATAAATTCAAGATAAATATTGTGGTTAAACGAATTCAAATTCATTAAATTTAAACAAAGTAGACACACGTTAACATTGTGTGCCCAGTTTTTCTATAATTTAGAAAGGCTATGTCAATAGGTTACTTGTCATTTACTTCGTGTTATTTTAATGTGTTTGTAGATTTATTAACTGAAACATAACAGTGAAATAAATTAAAATAATTTACCGTAAAATTAAAACATTTTCAGGACTTGCAGTTACTAACCGATGTTAGTCGGTTTAAGCATTCTTTGTTATATTCAGAATTAAATAGGCTTACATGTTGTTATGATTATCAATTGAATTCTTAAATAAATAATCAACCACAATGCCTATTACTGCCGCAGCAAAAAAAAAACAGTCGAATTTCAAAGTCGTTTGCGAAATGACTAAGCTATACCGGGTGGCGCAAATGACAGGGCAAAACAGCAGCAACTGGCATTTTAAAAGGTAGGCTAAGTTTCCAATCTGTTTATTTAAAAAAAAAAAAAAAAAAAAAAAAAAAAAAAACATGGTGCAAGATCTTGTAAAAAAAAAAAACTTTTTTCATTATTTGAACAAAAATGAGACTGATTGAATATGTAAAAATATAAACAAACAAAGCAGAGAATAAAACAAACTTTTAGGGAAAAAAATATAGGCCTATTAGGCTATGCTACAACAGAATTGGTTAACATTAACGAAAGCAAAATATGTAAAAATACATTTCAAACAAAATAAAACAAAACAAATTCGTGGCCGAGTGGTAGGCTATAACTTACGTTTCAATAATTCAGATGACACGGGTTCAAATCCCGAAAAAACATGGGCTACTTTTTTATTATTAATGAGAGATTTGATAGTTCTAAAATATTGCTACACCATATTGTTTTTTTCTCCTATAGCCTATATTAAATATTTTATATTTATAAAATAAAATTACCATTCATTTCCATTTTACATTAGGGACAATTTTTATCCAACAGAATGGCTAAATTAACATCTGCATAATAATAATAATAATAACTAGAAAAAAAAGTTTGTTGGACAAACTTTAAGTTGGCTTGAGAAAGCCGGACCAGAGAGTTTGAAGAAGTTAAAAGTAGTTAGAAGTTTAAAGTAGCTAGAAGTTTGAAGTAGTTTGAAGTTTAAAGTAGTTTAAATTTTTATTGATAAATTAGTTAGAAAGAAAGAAAAGTTAGAAAGAAAGAAAGAAAGAAAGAAAAAAGAAAGAAAGATTAGTTAGAAAGAAAGAAAGAAAGATTAGGTATAAAGAAAGAAAGAAAGAAAGAAAGATTAGGTAGAAAGAAAGAAAGAATGAAAGAAAAAATAAAGAAAGATTAGGTAGAAAGAAAGAATGAAAGAAAAATAAAGAAAGATTAGGTATAAAGAAAGAAAGAAAAAGATTAGGTAGAAAGAAAGAAAGAAAGAAAGAAAGAAAGAAAGAAAGAAAGAAAGAAAGAAAGATTAGGTAGAAAGAAAGAAAGAAAGAAAGAAAGAAAGAAAGAAAGAAAGAAAGAAAGAAAGAAAAAGATTAGGTAGAAAGAAAGAATAAAAGAAAAAAGAAAGAAAGATTAGCTAGAAAGAAAGAAAGAAAGAAAGAAAGAAAGATTAGGTATAAAGAAAGAAAGAAAGAAAGAAAGAAAGAAAGAAAGAAAGAAAGAAAGAAAGAAAGAAAGATTAGGTAGAAAGAGAGAAAGAATGAAAGAAAAAATAAAGAAAGATTAGGTAGAAAGAAAGAATGAAAGAAAAATAAAGAAAGATTAGGTATAAAGAAAGAGAGAAAAAGATTAGGTAGAAAGAAAGAAAGAAAGAAAGATTAGGTAGAAAGAAAGAAAGAAAGAAAGAAAGAAAGAAAGAAAGAAAGAAAGAAAGAAAGAAAGAAAGAAAAAGATTAGGTAGAAAGAAAGAAAAAAGAAAGAAAGATTAGCTAGAAAGAAAGAAAGAAAGAAAGAAAGAAAGAAAGAAAGAAAGAAAGAAAGAAAGAAAGAAAAAGATTAGGTAGAAAGAAAGAATGAAAGAAAAAAGAAAGAAAGATTAGCTAGAAAGAAAGAAAGAAAGAAAGAAAGAAAGAAAGAAAGATTAGGTATAAAGAAAGAAAGAAAAAGATTAGGTTGAAAGAAAGAAAGAAAGAAAGAAAGAAAGAAAGAAAGAAAGAAAGATTAGGTAGAAAGAAAGAAAATAATTATTTCTTTTTTTCAAAGAATGAAAGAAAAAAGAAAGAAAGATTAGCTAGAAAGAAAGAGAAAGAAAGAAAGATTAGGTATAAAGAAAGAAAATAATTATTTCTTTTTTTCAAAGAATGAAAGAAAAAAGAAAGAAAGATTAGCTAGAAAGAAAGAGAAAGAAAGAAAGATTAGGTATAAAGAAAGAAAGAAAAAGATTAGGTAGAAAGAAACAAAGAAACAAAGAAAGAAAGAAAGAAAGAAAAAGATTAGGTAGAAAGAAAGAATGAAAGAAAAAAGAAAGAAACATTAGCTAGAAAGAAAGAAAGATTAGGTAGAAAGAAAGAAAGAAAGATTAGGTAGAAAGAAAGAAAGAAAGAAAGAAAGAAAGAAAGAAAGAAAGAAAGAAAGAAAGAAAGAAAAAGAAAGAAAGAAAGATTAGGTAGAAAGAAAGAAAGACAGATTAGTTAGAAAGAAAGAAAAGTTAGAAAGAAAGAAAGAAAGAAAGAAAGATTAGGTAGAAAGAAAGAAAGAAAGAAAGAAAGAGAAAAAGATTAGGTAGAAAGAAAGAATGAAAGAAAAAAGAAAGAAAGATTAGCTAGAAAGAAAGAAAGAAAGAAAGATTAGGTAGAAAGAAAGAAAGAAAGAAAGAAAGAAAGAAAGAAAGAAAGAAAGAAAGAAAGAAAGAGAAAGAAAGAAAGAAAAGGATTAGGTAGAGAGAAAGAATGAAAGAAAAAAGAAAGAAAGATTAGCTAGAAAGAAAGAAAGAAAGAAAGAATAGGTATAAAGAAAGAAAGAAAAAGATTAGGTATAAAGAAAGAAAGAAAGAAAGAAAGAAAGAAAGAAAGATTAGGTAGAAAGAAAGAAAAAGAAAGAAAGAAAGAAAGAAAGAAAGAAAGAAAGAAAGAAAAAGATTAGGTAGAAAGAAAGAATGAAAGAAAAAAGAAAGAAACATTAGCTAGAAAGAAAGAAAGATTAGGTAGAAAGAAAGAAAGAAAGAAAGAAAGAAAGAAAGAAAGAAAGAAAGAAAGAAAGATTAGGTAGAAAGAAAGAAAGACAGATTAGTTAGAAAGAAAGAAAAGTTAGAAAGAAAGAAAGAAAGAAAGATTAGGTAGAAAGAAAGAAAGAAAGAAAGAAAGAAAGAAAGAAAGAAAGAAAGAGAAAAAGATTAGGTAGAAAGAAAGAAAGAAAAAAGAAAGAAAGATTAGCTAGAAAGAAAGAGAAAGAAAGAAAGAAAGATTAGGTATAAAGAAAGAAAGAAAAAGATTAGGTAGAAAGAAAGATTAGGTAGAAAGAAAGAAAGAAAGATTAGGTAGAAAGAAAGAATGAAAGAAAAAAGAAAGAAACATTAGCTAGAAATAAAGAAAGATTAGGTAGAAAGAAAGAATGAAAGAAAAATAAAGAAAGATTAGGTATAAAGAAAGAAAAAAGATTAGGTAGAAAGAAAGAAAGAAAGAAAGAAAGAAAGAAAGAAAGAAAGATTAGGTAGAAAGAAAGAAAGAAAGAAAGAAAGAAAGAAAGAAAGAAAGAAAGAAAGAAAGAAAGAAAGATTAGGTAGAAAGAAAGAAAGAAAGAAAGAAAGAAAGAAAGAAAGAAAGAAAAAGATTAGGTAGAAAGAAAGAATGAAAGAAAAAAGAAAGAAAGATTAGCTAGAAAGAAAGAAAGAAAGAAAGAAAGAAAGATTAGGTAGAAAGAAAGAAAGAAAGATTAGGTATAAAGAAAGAAAGAAAAAGATTAGGTAGAAAGAAAGAAAGAAAGAAAGAAAGAAAGAAAGAAAGAAAGAAAGAAAGAAAGAAAGATTAGATAGAAAGAAAGAAAGAAAGAAAGAAAGAAAGAAAGAAAAAGATTAGGTAGAAAGAAAGAATGAAAGAAAAAAGAAAGAAACATTAGCTAGAAAGAAAGAAAGATTAGGTAGAAAGAAAGAAAGAAAGAAAGAAAGAAAGAAAGAAAGAAAGAAAGAAAGAAAGAAAGATTAGGTAGAAAGAAAGAAAGAAAGAAAGAAAGAAAGAAAGAAAGAAAGAAAGATTAGTTAGAAAGAAAGAAAGACAGATTAGGTATAAAGAAAGAAAGAAAGAAAGAAAGAAAGAAAGATTAGGTAGAAAGAAAGAAAGAAAGAAAGAAAGAAAGAAAGAAAGAAAGATTAGTTAGAAAGAAAGAAAGACAGATTAGGTATAAAGAAAGAAAGAAAAAGATTAGGTAGAAAGAAAGAAAGAAAGAAAGAAAGAGAAAAAGATTAGGTAGAAAGAAAGAAAGAAAAAAGAAAGAAAGATTAGCTAGAAAGAAAGAGAAAGAAAGAAAGAAAGATTAGGTATAAAGAAAGAAAGAAAAAGATTAGGTAGAAAGAAAGATTAGGTAGAAAGAAAGAAAGAAAGATTAGGTAGAAAGAAAGAATGAAAGAAAAAAGAAAGAAACATTAGCTAGAAATAAAGAAAGATTAGGTAGAAAGAAAGAATGAAAGAAAAATAAAGAAAGATTAGGTATAAAGAAAGAAAAAAGATTAGGTAGAAAGAAAGAAAGAAAGAAAGAAAGAAAGAAAGAAAGAAAGATTAGGTAGAAAGAAAGAAAGAAAGAAAGAAAGAAAGAAAGAAAGATTAGGTAGAAAGAAAGAAAGAAAGAAAGAAAGAAAGAAAGAAAGAAAGAAAGAAAGAAAAAGATTAGGTAGAAAGAAAGAATGAAAGAAAAAAGAAAGAAAGATTAGCTAGAAAGAAAGAAAGAAAGAAAGAAAGAAAGAAAGAAAGAAAGAAAGAAAGAAAGAGAAAGAAAGAAAGAAAAGGATTAGGTAGAGAGAAAGAATGAAAGAAAAAAGAAAGAAAGATTAGCTAGAAAGAAAGAAAGAAAGAAAGAATAGGTATAAAGAAAGAAAGAAAAAGATTAGGTATAAAGAAAGAAAGAAAGAAAGAAAGAAAGAAAGATTAGGTAGAAAGAAAGAAAAAGAAAGAAAGAAAGAAAGAAAGAAAGAAAGAAAGAAAGAAAGAAAGAAAAAGATTAGGTAGAAAGAAAGAATGAAAGAAAAAAGAAAGAAACATTAGCTAGAAAGAAAGAAAGATTAGGTAGAAAGAAAGAAAGAAAGAAAGAAAGAAAGAAAGAAAGAAAGAAAGATTAGGTAGAAAGAAAGAAAGACAGATTAGTTAGAAAGAAAGAAAAGTTAGAAAGAAAGAAAGAAAGAAAGATTAGGTAGAAAGAAAGAAAGAAAGAAAGAAAGAGAAAAAGATTAGGTAGAAAGAAAGAAAGAAAAAAGAAAGAAAGATTAGCTAGAAAGAAAGAGAAAGAAAGAAAGAAAGATTAGGTATAAAGAAAGAAAGAAAAAGATTAGGTGGAAAGAAAGATTAGGTAGAAAGAAAGAAAGAAAGAAAGAAAGAAAGAAAGAAAGAAAGAAAGAGAAAAAGATTAGGTAGAAAGAAAGAAAGAAAAAAGAAAGAAAGATTAGCTAGAAAGAAAGAGAAAGAAAGAAAGAAAGATTAGGTATAAAGAAAGAAAGAAAAAGATTAGGTGGAAAGAAAGATTAGGTAGAAAGAAAGAAAGAAAGATTAGGTAGAAAGAAAGAATGAAAGAAAAAAGAAAGAAACATTAGCTAGAAATAAAGAAAGATTAGGTAGAAAGAAAGAATGAAAGAAAAATAAAGAAAGATTAGGTATAAAGAAAGAAAAAAGATTAGGTAGAAAGAAAGAAAGAAAGAAAGAAAGAAAGAAAGAAAGAAAGAAAGAAAGATTAGGTAGAAAGAAAGAAAGAAAGAAAGAAAGAAAGAAAGAAAGAAAGAAAGAAAGATTAGGTAGAAAGAAAGAAAGAAAGAAAGAAAGAAAGAAAGAAAGAAAGAAAGAAAGAAAGAAAAAGATTAGGTAGAAAGAAAGAATGAAAGAAAAAAGAAAGAAAGATTAGCTAGAAAGAAAGAAAGAAAGAAAGAAAGAAAGAAAGAAAGATTAGGTAGAAAGAAAGAAAGAAAGATTAGGTATAAAGAAAGAAAGAAAAAGATTAGGTAGAAAGAAAGAAAGAAAGAAAGAAAGAAAGAAAGAAAGAAAGAAAGAAAGAAAGAAAGAAAGAAAGAAAGAAAGAAAGATTAGATAGAAAGAAAGAAAGAAAGAAAGAAAGAAAGAAAAAGATTAGGTAGAAAGAAAGAATGAAAGAAAAAAGAAAGAAACATTAGCTAGAAAGAAAGAAAGATTAGGTAGAAAGAAAGAAAGAAAGAAAGAAAGAAAGAAAGAAAGAAAGAAAGAAAGAAAGATTAGGTAGAAAGAAAGAAAGAAAGAAAGAAAGAAAGAAAGAAAGAAAGATTAGTTAGAAAGAAAGAAAGACAGATTAGGTATAAAGAAAGAAAGAAAGAAAGAAAGAAAGATTAGGTAGAAAGAAAGAAAGAAAGAAAGAAAGAAAGAAAGAAAGAAAGATTAGTTAGAAAGAAAGAAAGACAGATTAGGTATAAAGAAAGAAAGAAAAAGATTAGGTAGAAAGAAAGAAAGAAAGAAAGAAAGAGAAAAAGATTAGGTAGAAAGAAAGAAAGAAAAAAGAAAGAAAGATTAGCTAGAAAGAAAGAGAAAGAAAGAAAGAAAGATTAGGTATAAAGAAAGAAAGAAAAAGATTAGGTAGAAAGAAAGATTAGGTAGAAAGAAAGAAAGAAAGATTAGGTAGAAAGAAAGAATGAAAGAAAAAAGAAAGAAACATTAGCTAGAAATAAAGAAAGATTAGGTAGAAAGAAAGAATGAAAGAAAAATAAAGAAAGATTAGGTATAAAGAAAGAAAAAAGATTAGGTAGAAAGAAAGAAAGAAAGAAAGAAAGAAAGAAAGAAAGAAAGAAAGAAAGATTAGGTAGAAAGAAAGAAAGAAAGAAAGAAAGAAAGAAAGAAAGAAAGATTAGGTAGAAAGAAAGAAAGAAAGAAAGAAAGAAAGAAAGAAAGAAAGAAAAAGATTAGGTAGAAAGAAAGAATGAAAGAAAAAAGAAAGAAAGATTAGCTAGAAAGAAAGAAAGAAAGAAAGAAAGAAAGATTAGGTAGAAAGAAAGAAAGAAAGATTAGGTATAAAGAAAGAAAGAAAAAGATTAGGTAGAAAGAAAGAAAGAAAGAAAGAAAGAAAGAAAGAAAGAAAGAAAGAAAGAAAGAAAGAAAGAAAGAAAGAAAGAAAGATTAGATAGAAAGAAAGAAAGAAAGAAAGAAAAAGATTAGGTAGAAAGAAAGAATGAAAGAAAAAAGAAAGAAACATTAGCTAGAAAGAAAGAAAGATTAGGTAGAAAGAAAGAAAGAAAGAAAGAAAGAAAGATTAGGTAGAAAGAAAAAAAGAAAGAAAGAAAGAAAGATTAGTTAGAAAGAAAGAAAGACAGATTAGGTATAAAGAAAGAAAGAAAGAAAGAAAGATTAGGTAGAAAGAAAGAAAGAAAGAAAGAAAGATTAGTTAGAAAGAAAGAAAGACAGATTAGGTATAAAGAAAGAAAGAAAAAGATTAGGTAGAAAGAAAGAAAGAAAGAAAGAAAGAAAGAAAGAAAGAAAGAAAGAAAGAAAGAAAGAAAGATTAGGTAGAAAGAAAGAAAGAAAGAAAGAAAGAAAGAAAAGGATTAGGTAGAAAGAAAGAATGAAAGAAAGAAAGAAAGACAGATTAGGTATAAAGAAAGATTAGGTAGAAAGAAAGAAAGACAGATTAGGTATAAAGAAAGAAAGAAAGAAAGAAAGAAAGAAAGAAAGATTAGGTAGAAAGAAAGAAAGAAAGAAAGAAAGAAAGAAAGAAAGAAAGAAAGAAAGAAAGAAAGAAAGAAAGAAAGATTAGTTAGAAAGAAAGAAAGACAGATTAGGTATAAAGAAAGAAAGAAAAAGATTAGGTAGAAAGAAAGAAAGAAAGAAAGAAAGAAAGAAAGAAAGAAAGAAAGAAAGATTAGGTAGAAAGAAAGAAAGAAAGAAAGAAAGAAAGAAAAGGATTAGGTAGAAAGAAAGAATGAAAGAAAAAAGAAAGAAAGATTAGCTAGAAAGAAAGAAAGATTAGGTAGAAAGAAAGAAAGAAAGATTAGGTAGAAAGAAAGAAAGAAAGAAAGAAAGAAAGAAAGAAAGAAAGAAAGAAAGAAAGAAAGAAAGAAAGAAAGAAAGAAAGAAAGAAAGATTAGGTAGAAAGAAAGAAAGAAAGAAAGAAAGAAAGAAAGAAAGAAAGAAAGAAAGAAAGAAAGATTAGTTAGAAAGAAAGACAGATTAGGTATAAAGAAAGAAAGAAAGATTAGGTAGAAAGAATGAAAGAAAAAATAAAGAAAGATTAGGTAGAAAGAATGAAAGAAAAATAAAGAAAGATTAGGTATAAAGAAAGAAAGAAAAAGATTAGGTAGAAAGAAAGAAAGAAAAAGATTAGGTAGAAAGAAAGAAAGAAAGAAAGAAAGAAAGAAAGAAAGAAAGAAAGAAAGAAAGAAAGAAAGAAAGAAAGAAAGAAAGAAAGAAAAAAGAAAGAAAGATTAGCTAGAAAGAAAGAAAGAAAGAAAGAAAGAAAGAAAGAAAGAAAAAAGCAAGATTAGTAAGAAAGAAATTAAAGAAAGAAAGAAAAAAGAAAGAAAGATTAGTTAGAACGAAAGAAGAAAGAAAAAAAGAAAGATTAGTTAGAAAGAAAGAAAAGGAAGAAAGGAAGAAAAAAGAAAGATTAGTTAGAAAGAAAGAAAGAAAAGTAAGCAAGAAAGAAAAGAATGATTAGTTAGAAAGAAAGAAAAAGAAAAAAGAAAGATTAGCTAGAAAGAAAGAAAGAAAGATTAGCTAAAGTAGTTAGAAGTTTAAAGTAGTTAGAAGTTTGATTGATAAATTAGTTAGAAAGAAAGAAAAGTTAGAAAGAAAGAAAGAAAAAAGAAAGAAATATTAGTTAGAAAGAAAGAAAGAAAGAAAGATTAGGTATAAAGAAAGAAAGAGAGAAAGAAAGAAAGAAAGAAAGAAAGAAAGAAAGAAAGAAAGAAAGAAAGATTAGGTAGAAAGAAAGAATGAAAGAAAGATTAGGTAGAAAGAAAGAAAGAAAAAGATTAGGTAGAAAGAAAGAAAGAAAGAAAGAAAGAAAGAAAGAAAGAAAGAAAGAAAGAAAGAAAGAAAGAAAGAAAGAAAGAAAGATTAGGTAGAAAGAAAGAAAGACAGATTAGTTAGAAAGAAAGATAGAAAGAAAGATTAGTTAGAAAGAAAGAAAAGTTAGAAAGAAAGAAAGAAAGAAAGAAAGAAAGAAAGATTAGTTAGAAAGAAACAAAGAAAGATTAGGTATAAAGAAAGAAAGAAAGAAAGAAAGAAAGAAAGAAAGAAAGATTAGTTAGAAAGAAAGATTAGTTAGAAAGAAAGAAAAAAGCAAGATTAGTAAGAAAGAAATTAAAGTAAGAAAGAAAAAAGAAAGAAAGATTAGTTAGAACGAAAGAAGAAAGAAAAAAAGAAAGATTAGTTAGAAAGAAAGAAAAGTAAGAAAGGAAGAAAAAAGAAAGATTAGTTAGAAAGAAAGAAAGAAAAGTAAGCAAGAAAGAAAAGAAAGATTAGTTAGAAAGAAAGAAAAAGAAAAAAGAAAGATTAGCTAGAAAGAAAGAAAGAAAGAAAGAAAGAAAGAAAGAAAGAAAGAAAGAAAGAAAGATTAGCTAGAAAGAAAGAAAGTAAGATTAGGTAGAAAGAAAGAAAGAAAAAGATTAGGTAGAAAGAAAGAAAGACAGATTAGTTAGAAAGAAAGATAGAAAGAAAGATTAGTTAGAAAGAAAGAAAAGTTAGAAAGAAAGAAAGAAAGAAAGAAAGAAAGAAAGAAAGAAAGAAAGAAAGAAAGAAAAAAGAAAGAAAGATTAGTTAGAAAGAAAAAGATTAGGTATAAAGAAAGAAAGAAAGAAAGAAAGAAAGAAAGAAAGAAAGAAAGAAAGAAAGAAAGAAAGAAAGAAAGAAAGAAAAGTAAGAAAGAAAGAAAAGTTAAAAAGAAAAAAGAAAGAAAGATTAGTTAGAACAAAAGAAGAAAAAAATAAATATTAGTTAGAAAGAAAGAAAAGTAAGAAAGAAAAAAGAAAGATTAGTTAGAAAGAAAGAAAGAAAAGTAAGCAAGAAAGAAAAGAAAGATTAGTTAGAAAGAAAGAAAAAGAAAAAAGAAAGATTAGCTAGAAAGAAAGAAGAAAGATTGGCTAGAGAGAAAGAAAAAAGAAAGAAAGATTAGTTAGAAAGAAAGAAAAAAGAAAGATTTGTTAGAAAGGAAGGAAAGATTAGTTAGAAAGATTAGATAGAAAGATCAGTTAGAAAGAAGAAAGATTAGTTAGAAAAAGAAAGAAAGAAAGACAAAGATTAGTTAGAAAGAAAGATAGATTGATTAGTTAGAAAGAAATAAGAAATATTAGTTAGAAAGAAAGAATGATGAATGGTGGATTAGATAGAAAGAAAGAAAGAAAGAAAGAAAGACTAATTAGTTAGAAAGAAAGATAGATTAGTGAGAGAGAAAGAAAAAAAGATTGATTAGTTAGAAAGAAAGAAAGATGGATTAGTTAGAAAGAAAGATTAGATAGAAAGATAGATTTGTTAGAAAGAAAGATAGATAGATTAGTTAGAATGAAAGAAAGAAAGATATATTAGTTAGAAAGAAAGATGGATTAGTTCGTTAAAAAGAAAGATGGATTATTTAGTTAAAAAGAAAGATAGATTAGTTAGTTAAAAAGATAGATAGATAGATAGATAGATAGATAGATAGATAGATAGATAGATAGATAGATAGATAGATAGATAGATAGATAGATAGATAGATAGATAGATTAGTTAAAAA